>NC_057814.1:313236436-313241435 GCF_018294505.1 Triticum aestivum | reverse complement strand
AAAAAACGAGTTGGCGGTGATGGTGTGCCTGCCATCTTGTAATACAGACCGTATGATCTATATCTGAGGATAGAAAGCAAACTATGATAATTTTACAAAAGATACCCACACCTCTCTCCACATCATTATCTCCCGCAACCTCATTGCTCAGCAATTAAAAAAGGAATAAGTCTCTGGAACAATCTAGCATGCATGGTGGCCGCTGCCGCCTGCCGGCGCCGTCCATCCCCATGCCTCCGCCCATTCCGACCACCAGTCACCACCACGCTCCACTCCTCCTCGCCTTATCTCTCATCTTTCATTTTTTCGATGACATTCTCGAGATACCAGTTTTCCGATAAAATTCTCGAGATATCATTAGTTTTTACACATGGGATTACTCCTGCATGGGTCAATCACAACAGGTGTTCTGTAAAAAAATGCATATTGATGTTCCGTGCAATGCACGAGAATCTTGCTTGTAATTATATAACGCAAATCACGAGCAGGAAGTGACATTTTTTTACACAACCACGTTAACATGGCCACGTAAATCACTAGCTAAAGTAAATACCATTATACTTATATCCCGATGCAAATGGTTGAGTACATGTCTGAAGAGTAGAGTCGCACACACGCACTCTGTCTCTCAGAATCTCTCTCACACACACACCAGTTACGTGACGCCCACTTAAGCAGACACGTATGTTACAATTTGTGCACCCGCGAGTACACGTGATGCTGCGCATTTATTTAAGCCGGAAGGCGAACCCAAATAGTAGCTGCATTCATTCCCCTCCCGCCGCCTCTTCTCTGGTCGTCGTCGCCCGGTAGCCATGGGCCGGCCAAAGGTAACAACATACGCCATACTCCCGCCGGAGCGGCGCTTTAATATGGAAATTTTAGTGGTCATGCATGCATCTTTTTGTGCTAGCACTCCTATATAAGGGTTGACCGGTCGCTTCCCGCAGACGTGCGCAGGCGGTGGAAGAGGAAGGAGAAGGGAAGCGGGATGTGGAGTAACGTTTTTTACCACAATTTCTTAGGAAACTGAGTGCAATAATTGAGTAGTTTTGCAAACTACCAGTACTACACCTGAAATGGTTCAAAACCTATACTCCCTTGCCAGCGCGCGCTTCCCGCGTGAAACGGTCAACGTCACCCTGGAGCGTCAGTGCCACATTAATGCCCGGCCAGAGCGGAGGCGACCTCTCACTGGCGCCGGCTTTGAAGTGGCGCGACGGCCGAGAGAGCGCCGCTTCCCGGTGCACGCGACTACTCCGCGTCGAGACTGGCCATAGGTCCTGTTTGGATCCATGGGTTACAGTTAGTTTGAGCTAGTTGGGGCTCAAATAGCCCTAAAGTATCCAAGCATGAGGGTTTAAATTGGAGCAAGTTGCACCGAACCCACCAAAAAAACTATCCCACCCAAGAGGTGCTAACTGGAGATAGTTCTCATTGGGACCACTGAAAAATCACTTTTCTCTCTCCATGAAGTGTATTTTTATTGTCAATCTAACCCTGTCACCCAAACACCTCTTTGGCTACAGTTAGTTCAGGGTTAGTCATGAGTTAGTCTAACCTCTAGCTAATTTAGAGTATCAAACAGGAGCAGTATAGGACATGCAAGTTGCTCAAAGCATACAGGCAAATTCGTACGTGAAAGGATTTTTTTCTTTTTGAAAATGGAACGTGAAAGGAATTTTTTTAGAATGCTCTTGGCATGTCGCTAACATGTGATAGTTAACCGACCTCAATAGACGGCAGAAACGCCAGCCCGACGCACTTTGATAGAGACGAGGAGGGAGAAGCGATACAGGCTGCTGGATTACTAGAGATAGGTGTCGCACGGAAGCCAAGAAATATGGTGATAGCGTGGGTTAGCCATGTACTAGTATGATGTAACAACACTGGGCTGCCGTGTTTCGTACTCTTCCAGTCCACTGTGGAGATGATTGGTTAATTTTATATCGCTGAATAATATTAAATATTATGAGTGCAGACGCTCCACCACGAGGTTCCTTGCTCCTTCTCAGTCGTCCGGAATCTATGTTCTTCCACTCTATTTTTTTACGTGAGCTTTGTTCATCCTTTTGCCAACACGCGAGACATCTAGCATCAAGGTGCACGTGTTATGCAAGGATCGTTCCATCTATATGAAGAACATGTGGGACTGGAACTACGAGACAGACATGTACCCAGGAGTGGACGTACGAACCTGAGTAATGTAGCGCAGTAAGTGAAGTAGAAAGGCACAAATGGTATGAACATGCGTGGCATATAGGGTGTGTTTGGTTGTGTTCTCGTCTCAGCATAGTTGTTCCCTCTTCATGCATGCTCAACTCAACACCCCTCTTCATGCATGCTTCTAGTGTATTTGTGCTAAACTAGTGTGGACTCATGCACCCTCCATACACTCTACCAAACACCCAAAAGTAGGTCGAGAAGGGAACTCTTGGGCGACATTTGTCTCTTACTACGTACTACCACTAAATGTTGTATGTGCAATGCACGGCGATGTTATGGAGTACGTGCCTAAGTACTCTACTACTACTATATTAGTTGGAGGCACATATTAACTTTTATATTTGTTTACGTGTATGCCCCGAGACCTTCCAACTAGACGTGTCTTTCTCTCCAGGTCGCACTTTGTATCGTTCATACCACTAAGTACTACTACGTGTGGTCTCCGACCTAGAAGTGGAAGAAGTGGAGACGCTCTACCACGCTGTTTTTTTACGCTAGGCTCTACCACACTGTTCATGTCCCACTCCTTTCGCTGACATGTGGGACATCCAGCACGTGCCGTGTTTGGCACCCTTCGTCGTAAGAGTTGAAACGCTAGCATTCATCAGAAATAAAAAATAATTATAAATCGGCAGTGATACTATTTTTTTGCGAACCAATCAACAGTGATACTATACCACGCGATTTCCTTGCTCCTCGATATCGGAAAGAATTCTTCCGTTCGCCAACATGTGGGACGTCGACCATCCTGGTCCACTTGCCATGCACGCAGAACTCCAAGGGAGAGTCATCCAGGTCGTCGCACCGCAGTAACAATGACTAATGAGCCGTCAGATCACAGGCCCACTTCCCACTTTGAAGTTGCTCGGACGAAGGAACCATCATGACTTCGTTGAATTCCGCTTCTTGAAGAAAACTACTGTACCAGCAGTACTGCTAGCTACAGTAGTTACTCCAACAGAGGCCTCCTTTCGTTCATAGGATAGGAATATGAAAATCATAGGAAGTGAGATGACATGCATCTCAATTCCTATAGAGAAAGAGATGCCATTTGATGCTTAGGATAGGAATTTTTCCATTTAGTCTAGGCTAATGTACTGGTAATTTGCTCTAAAAACTACAGTAGTAACTAGTAGTATGCTCGTACTCAGACACAGACACACACACTAACTACTAGTACTACTACTTCTCACATGCTGGCCAGACGCCGTCGTTCTCCTTCCCGGCTTTGTCGGCGACACCCCACCGTGCTTGGATCTCCGCCGACCTCTCCGTAGCAGCGCGTGCGTCCTTTTCTTTCTTGCGGCGGTGGGCCTCTCTTTTCTTGAGTGCTTTCTGACTTTTCCGCTCCCTCTGTGCGGCTTTGGCCGCCTCTTGCTCTACCGCCCATTCGGCCTTGGCATCTTCAAATTCCTCCCACATAGTTGTGAGGTCGCGAGCGGCGATGAACTCGGCACGGCGGGATGCCATCGCTTCCCTACCATTTTGTGTGCGGTCGTGGGTGGCGAGGAACTCGGTGCGGCGGGATGCCATCGCTGCCTTACCGGTTAGTGTGCGGCGCGGTGGCATGAACGACGCTTGGTGAGAGCTCTGGGGTGGAGTGGCCGGACAACCGTATAGTGCATTGGTTTGTCAAGAGCTCAAGGACAGAAGACGAAGCAAATTTGGATTCCCCTTCAATCTTGGTCATTTATTATCGAGTAAAATGCATTGGCGGTCATCGAACTTGTCTTGATAGCTCACTTTGATCATTGTATACGAGATATGGTGATTATACGGTCACTGGCTCAGCGTATAGCTCCGTATTTGTTTGGTTGACCAGTCAAACAGTCCGCATGCACCTCATCAGCTCGTGTTCTTTATCTATCTATGCGGGCCTACCTGTCAATGGAGAAAGAAATACTGTAAAAACCAAAATTATGCGTATGTGGGGAATCAAACCACGGACTCGTCGCTGCAACGCACCCTCGTCAGCCAAATGAAAATGAAATACTTCGCGTCAGACACTCACGCTCACGCTGTCAAAGCATGCTAATGCATGCACGTCGCCCTCTAAATCAAAGTCCTGCTCATGGCGCAACGCAAACGGCGAGCCCATCACCTGCGCGCCCCAGCGGTGCTTGACATTACTGTTTAGACGTTTGATGGAGGCCTACGCGAACGCCGAGCATGTATTCACCTGGCTCAACACCAACGGTCATACTCGGACCGCCTTCCTCATGTATATCGTCCATCACAACGACAATCTATAAAACAGCCTAAGCTAGAGAGGGTACTATGGTAGTATGGTACGGAGTATGTACTATCGTGAGCGACCGATCTTAGTGCCACTGCACACCGAAACCCCTTCCATCGCTAGCGCGCGCTTCCCGCCTGAAACGGTCACCGTCTCTCCAGAATGTCAATGCCGCATTCACCGGACTTAACTGCAGGTGCAATTGGTGTGTCACTGACATGCGGGCCAGATGCCCGTTGGGCCCACATGTCAGTAACCCAAACGCATCTGCAGTTAAGTCATTGAAGCAACGTCCGCATTCACGCCCGACGAACCTACTCCGGCGCCAGTTGTCCATCCGTCTGCCGCGGCTCATTGCCATTCGCCCGCTATATTAACTTGAGCCCCAGCTCCCAGCCATAGCCAAAGACCCACACTTATTCTCCTCCGGTCCCTTCCTTCTGTCGGCACCACTTCAACCATGGCCTCCTGGCGCTCCGAAGCTCTCTTGGACGTACTGTCGCAGGAGCAGACGAGGGACATCGGTGGCTCCGCTCC
>NC_057814.1:313199285-313236034 GCF_018294505.1 Triticum aestivum | reverse complement strand
CGGCAGCAAGGAAGAGTAGTACACGGTAGGTCGCCGCCGCTCTGGAGGAGGAGGTTATCGAGGCGGAGGAGGAGGCAAAGGCAATGGCCGGCTTTCTCGGGTTCATGGCCGGACATGGTGGTCGGGCGCCGGCGATCGTTTAGATTAGGTTTACAGTAGGTTTTAGTACGGTTTGTGTGAAATATGTAATGAATTTCGTCCGGTTCATAGGAAAAGTTTTCGAAATGTAATGAATTTCATCCGGTTAATTTGAAATTTGTTTTGTTTGCACGAATTTCGTCCGGTTAGTTCATATAGTTGTCGAAAGGTATGCGGGCAGCATCGGATGGCATCCATCAGTGTCCTCGGACAGATGCCGGTGTAAATTTGTGGGCCAGCGCTGGAGATGCCCTAACTATCATGCTATAACCGCTAACAATCCTCCATTATTTGGCAGGGAACAGTTATCCATCGATCAAAATCAGATCCGCGGTGTTTCGCACTCCTCCCGGGTAAGAGTGTAAACTCTTGCTTACATAAAAATGGAGTAAGTGGACGGCACTGTAGCACGTCATATCACTCGAACTAGCCCGCCTAACGAGCGGGAAAGCACTGCCCTCGTCATTTTGTTCTGGATTTCTATTGATCGATCACGCGAAAATGTTACGCTTCGCAAGTTCTAAAGGAAAAGGCGGCACACTTACGACTCGTACGCGTCGCAACCCCGATAGTCCGGCTCGCACGCCGCTCACCAGAGGGGACACGCGTTGTCTTGCAATTTCACTGACATGTGGGACCGTAATTGAATAAACCGTCGATAGCCGAAATCTAATCGCTCGGCGGGTGTCGGCTGAGAAGAGAGAAACGGGGGAGGGAGAAGAGATCGCCCGCCCATCGCGCACGGACTCCAAGAAATATATGGTGATAATGTGAGGTGGGCCATGCTGGAGTCCGGACCGCTTCCGGAGCCCGCTCTCACCGCCCTGGCCCCTCAAGACGTCAGCTGCCCGCCGCATGCATGCATAGCAAGTAGTACTCCTTATGTGGAGGAGAGAGAGGCATTGACAAAGTCAAGGAGTGGGCTCTGCAAGAGCTGGTCTCTACACGTGCTCCTAGGTATAAAAAATAATTCTAAAAAAAGGCATAAAAACAATTGTGTCTTAAAAAAAGAAAGGTAAAAAACATTTGAGAGGAAATAGATAGAGAGAAAGTGAGAAAAAGCTATAACCTGGGCATTACATGAGGAGGGAGTGGTGCACATGCCAAGTTCACTGGGCTGCCGTGTTTCACACTCCTCCGTCGTAACAGTGGAGACAATAGCTTTCATCAAAAATAAACAATGAATAATCGTTGCTCGTCCTCTATATCAGAAAGAATACTTTCATTCGCCGACATGTGGGACGTCGACCATCCTGGTCCACCTGCCATCCACAAAATTATCCTGGTCTACCCCGGTCGTATCGCAGGCCCAACCTTTCCCACTGTAAGTTGTTCGGACGAAGGAACCATCATGACTTCGTTGAATTCCGCTTCTTCAAGAAAACTTACTGTACCCGGAATACTGCTACCAGACGCGAAGACTGGACGGCACTGTACCACGTCATATCACTGAAACCCACTAGACCAAACTAGCCCGCCTAGGTCATCTATTTTGGAACGGAGGGAGTACGTCTCTGCACTGCTATGATTTTGTGTTGCACGTTCTCTGTACTTTTGCTATGATTTTCCTACCCTATGAACCAAATGAGGCCTGAATGTATGTCGACTATTGTCTGATCGATCGCTAAGCCTACAATTTTAGGAGCTAGGGCTATTGGTCGATCGACGAGGGATAAGTATAAGCGTACCACGAGCTCATCAGCCCCAACGTTTCTCTTCGGTGAGTGTTTTGCAAGTACTATAGCTCGCACAGTAGCTAGCCTGCTAACACCAAGAATCATCAAACAAGCCCTGCTGATATGATAAACAGTTCAAACTTACATCTAAGCATGCCATATATTACATCAAAAGCTGGTGAGGATACATCTGTTTCCATAACTCGGAGAGGGTTCGCATGATTCATCGCATGATTCACTATCAAACAAAAGTAGCAAGATCCGCCCACACAAGACAGTGCACTAGCCCTAAGATGGTTTGATAACACGCATCGTTCTGGTAATTAAACACAGGGCAATGCAAACTACCCAGAAGGATTAGCGCGACCAACTATTTCTTGTCATCGATCTCTCGGGCAATGACCACAGCACGGACAGCGGCATGGGAATCGATTTCTGGGGCGATGTCCACAGGACTGACCGCGACATCGGAATCGATCTCTGGGGCGATGTCCACAGGATGGACAGCGGCATCGGAATCGATCTCCAGGGCGATGCCAACAGGACGGGCCACGACATCGGAATCATCAAGGACGTCCACCGGCACCTGCACAACCCTAACATATTAGCAAGCACATTGCAAATAATCAAAAACCACAACTATGGTAATAAGCCATTATTTTTTACCTTGTGCAGCTCACCGGGGGATCTCATCCCTCCGGGGGCCATCTCCTTGTCCTCGATGGGGCCATCACCTTGCCAGGGGAATACTGCTTCTCAACGGCGACTATCTCCTCAAACTCGGTCTTGAGCCTCACATAGGTGGCAATCAGAGTTCCTGGGGTAGGCAATGTGGGGCCCTTGCTGTTCTTCCAACTTTCTTTGAGGAGTTCGTCCGCCAACGTCCTCAACTCTTTGTCCAGTGCTTGTTTCTTGGATTTCTTCGTCTCCATGGGTTGGCCCGCCAACATGGTCAACTCGTTGGTCAGTGCTCGCTTCCTGGAGATCGCTGTCTCCAGTGGGTTGTCCGCCAGCAACTCTTTGACTAGTGCTCCAGGATCCATCAATGAACTGACAAACAAAAAGCAATCGAAAGGAAACCACAATCGCAATGAAAACGGGAAAATAATAGGATGTGAGAATCGGTCGGTGCTTTGCAAAAAGAAGATTCTTGGAATGAAAATATAGCAGCATAACTGATTTGCCCACCTTTCCTTCGTCGGTACAGAAGAAAAATGGCAGAAGTGAGTAGCCTGGAGTGAGGTTTTCTTCAAGAAAGGGAAGAAAGGGCTTGAATGAGCGTTCCAGTGAAATGATGGTTGCTTCGTCCAGTCCAACATGGAGGCCACCTTACCACTGTTGGTAAAGGTGTGGGTTTTGTGATATGACGGGTCATGACGGCCACACCGGGGTGACAGGTGAGTCTCGACTGTAGCACCTCGCTGTGATTTGGTGGATGGCACGCGGGCCCGGATGCTTTGAAATGTCCCGCATGTAGATAGAGCGGCTAGTCATATAGGAGTGCTCAATATTGTGCACCGCGACCAAGGCGGAGAGGAAAACGAGAGAACTACGTAATTAATGCATGAGTTTAATTAGGGTAGTTTTGTAAAGTACGAGATACATTCCTCCAATCGCAAAATGCATTGGTTCATGAGATTTGAGATTTGAGCCCTTAAACCGGAAGGGAGGGCGTACTGCACACGGTGTAGTCTAGTCACTTGTTGAAATCTCTAGAAAGGCAAGTACTCCTTTCCGGTTTACAGGGCTATACTACTCCCTACGTCTAGGTGTGTAAGTCATCTTACGAAAGCCAAATAGTCCCAAAACACTTAGGCGCGGTGCATTAACTTCTACCTTGTTTCTTGTTTCTTGACATATCAACCAATAAGAGATGAGAGGTGTGCATGCTTTTAATGACTTGCAATGGCTAGTTCATTGCATGTAATGCTATTAATTAGCAAGTAAACATTGGTGACCCCAGGAGGAAACGGTGCTAAGCGTGTGGACCTATGCAGAATGAGTATCAACCAATGGATAATGGAGTTTAATTGTTAAACAATAGCAATTTTGTCTCATGCAAGAGCCTGGCTAGTACTCCAAGGAACCGCACCACGCGAGCGTTCGCAACTGCCACGTTCGGGTTGCGCTTGGCTCTTCGCCTCTTCGAGAAGACGAACAATGATGTTACTCCTACTTCTACAGTATCGAATCCACTGCTGCATGTCCGTCCACCTCGTGCGGGAGGGATAGCGTGTAGCGAAAGCTTCTACTTACTGCTCCTGCCTTTGCGTCTATGACAGGTGGGCCCAACAGGTGGTTGGCCCTCCTGTCATGCAGCCAAAGGCAGGTGCAGTTAAGGCACCGGAGCTCAGTCCGCGAGGGAGAGGGCGTTGTAGTAATCAAATTTCTCGGTCTTGTACGAGTTGACGCGACACATCAAAGCATTGCACTCGATATAACTCTTTTTACACATTTAAAATGGGCTACTTCATATGTAGGAGTAGACATATTCTGCTTCGTATGTAGTCACTTGTTGCAATCTCTAAAAAGACTTATATTTGGAAACGGAGGGAGTACAACGCATGCGTGCATGCCGTGACTTTCCTTTTGATACTTGCATGTGTTGATTTGATGCACCTTGCCAAATTTTGACTATAAATTTAACTAACCAAATTTTCATGCATGTCACAAAAAATTACGGGGCTGTTTGGATTGTGACTATGTTTGTCTTATGTTGCCACATTCTTTTTCCCACACTTGCCACACTTGCCTAACCTGAGTTGCTCAAATTGTTAGACACACTTTGGCTTGCCTAAGGGAATCTTGCCACAATTTTTGTGTCTATGACATGTGGGGTTCACTGCTAATAAAAAAATCTTGTCTTAGGTGTGGCTTATAAAAAAGACTTATATTTAGGAACGGAGGGAGTAGAAAATATAAATAATAATGCATGTTGCGGCAACCCACGTTTTCGCTAATTTTAGCCGTGGGCTTGTTCACAATCTTTACGAGGGGTTGGTTGTTCATTTAATGGAGGGACTTGTAGTACCAGACTTGAACGATACAAAGTGCGACCTGGCACACCGTAACACCACTTGGAACAAGCGGGTAGCTATCTCAAAAAACAATCAACAACTAAAAAAACGCGACCTGGCATGTAGTAGTACACAATTTCAAACGATTGTTTTGATGGAGTGAAAAAGGAAAACTACCCCACTACGTATATATAGGTCGGAGCCTCCGCGCTTGCTTGCTAGGGTTGCTCTATTCACACTCTCTCATCCTCTCCAGATCTAAACAAGATAGGGGTAGTAACACTGTCTTTCTCCCTTCAAAAAACACTGGCTTTCTATCCTCACCGCTGGTTACAGATCCGGACATATCCCCCTCCGCCGGTGAAGGGGAGGAGGGGCAGCGTTTAGGCCGTCGTCGATAGCGGGGGAGGAGACCCACTGCCGGCCGCACTGTTATCTCTGGCCGAGCGCCGGCACGGGAGGTCCTCCGATCCCTTCGTCGTTGCCTGTGGGCGGATCCGGCCTCCCGCCGCCCACCTATCCACATCCCGACGACCTTCAGGTATATCTTCGTTCGAAACCGCCTTAGCTCTACTTCCCCAGCTCACTACATCGCTGCATGTGCAACATTTTCTACCTCTCAGCCCCTCTCGATCGGATGGTCCAACATCACATTTTTTTTCTTCTATTGTTAGAGGTAAAGCTACTTCATGGAGTCGAATCTTGTACTCCCTCCGTCTGAAAATACTTGTCATTGAAATGGATGTATCTAGATGTATTTTAGTTCTAGACACATCCATTTTGATGACAAGTAATTCCGGACGGAGGGAGTACTTGGTTCAAACAAGAAATAAAGTGGGGGTGGGGGAATTTAGTATGTACACATCGGACTTGGTACAAACAGGAAGGAAAGGGAGTGAAAGTAGTACAGACTGGTCATCCAACCGGTCTCTTGGTCGAAAAGGGAAATATAGGGGTAACGTTGTACACAGTGGTATGACCAGGACTAGATTTGCTATCCACACATAGGAGTAGGTGGCTAGAGTGAACAAAAATGGGACCAACCCAGATATGTTTCTTGGATGTTTGTTTCTCGGGGCAACAAACTATGAATCACCCCTTTATGCCCCTGTTTACGTACATGGTGCTGGACTGCTGGACTGCTGGTGCACCCTCCGTTCAGAAGTGACTTTTGTGCTGTTTAACTGGAATGTCAGAATGGAACAGTTGGTTCATTTTGGTGGAACTGCACAAAGGGAGATCTGTGTTCCAATCCTCATCATCCATATTGGCGCCATAACCTTCCTTTAGGTAAGAATGATATTTAATGCATGTGTTCATCTCTATTTTCCGACTGCCATGAGAAAATAATGCTGTTTTTTACTAGTACACTTGTACTCCCTCACTGACAAAACCAATTCTGAATTAGAAGGCCAATCATGTACTTGGTTTCACCAACTGGTGAGGAGAAAGAGAAACAGAGCATGAAGAGGAAGAAGAAGAAGAATAAACAGTGCCAAGGTGATCTTGCTGAAGCCAGAGGCCTCAGTCGAGGCCATTCAAGGGCTCCGACAACGACTACCTTACATGTGAGACGATCCTCAAGGGAGCCCTTCCACTTCTGCTGTCTCACTTAATTAATTAGGAGTACTTAAGTACCACTAATTTATTACTGCCTATTTTTCCTGTTGGAGTTAAACAAATCTTTAGTAGGACCCTATGCTGAATCATGTACGTGTGTATGTTTGTCTATGGAGGTGAATCATGTGGTGGAGCAGGGAGGGAATATTATTAGTGTCATGACATAATAGTACTATTGTTTTGCATGCCAATTTATTGCCATTGGTTCAATGAGGCAATGTTTTGCGTATTGTCCATCATGAATTTGATGCTACTGTTTGAGTAATATGCTAATGTCTTCCTATCCTTTCTCACTAAGCTAATGAAGGTTTCACCTTGTTCCTACTTGTGCAAACAAGGATCATGTTGTGCCAATCATACATTTTAGTGGAACTACGTAAGACAATACAGTGAACTGTATCCCAGCCAGTGCTTTAACTCTGCTAGAAGTTCTTGATAATCTTTCGATATAATCTCAGCACTGGTAAACAAGAGTGATTTCAACCATACATTAGAAGTGCACAAAAATATATACTATTGTGTGATTCCAGTGAGTGCTTTATCATCTCTTATGGGACTACATGAATAAGCTTTTTTTCTCAGGTTGGTACGGGCCTAAGGCCTTCATCCATATTAGTTTGCTGTCATCTCTATTTGTATCATGCTACTGTCATGAGAAACTCCTTTATCTTTGCACGTTAAAGTTTTGCAACCTATGATAAATGGCAATGCTTTGAGTGTTGAGTTGAGCTAATTGGCACTGATTAAATAAACTAATACCTCTCTTTAAGCAAGACTACTATGTTGCTAACTTTACCCATTAAGATAATGAGGGTGCTTCTATTTGTTAGTGTATGTTTCATCAACTAGTCCCACTATTACAGTAATCTCACTCTCTCAATATATGTGCCAACAGGGATGCTCGATTTTGGTGGAACTGCACAAAAACTTTGGGTGCTTCATTGCCTCGATAGCTTCCGTCCTTTCCTGTCAGTCGCTAATCTCCGCTTGCTTTCTTCCTTTGCTGTCAGTCGCTTGGCTTATCTCGGCTTCTAGTCAAAGGAAATAGTAATTGATATGCTACCTCACACAGGTTGGTACTGGTCTTTATCCTGATTATTGTGCCTGTCATATGTATTGCTAATTTGGTATTGTGCTACTGTTTGCCGATTTCATAAAGGAGTAATTTGGAGCCTGGACTCGCAGGCAAATCATTACATCGGGTGATTTCAGTAGAACTGCACAAAATGATCAGATGGACAGGTACTTATGCTGCTGCTATGTACTCCAAAGTTCACTCAAACAAGCATAGATGTTGACAAGAAGTGCCTATATTCATTCGAGTATCAACCGGCGTCAACCAATTGTCAAACTCCAAGTATTAGGAGAGTGAACGCCAAAAATATTGCTTGGTGCATAGCCCAGAAAAACGCAGTCCAGTCTTTGGTCCCAACTTGTGCCTTTTGGTTATCGGCACATATGGTAGCGAACTATATGGCATGGAGTCTAAAGATTCCAGACAAGTTGGTTGACGCGTATATTCATCTGGCACTTAATCAGTCTGCACGCCAAGGATGCTCCATTTCAGTTGAACTGCACAAAAAATTTCGGTGGTTCATTTTCTCAACCACCGCCTTTCTCGTCTGCAATGTAGAATTTTGGCGAGATACATGACCAAGATGAGCCAGTAAACTAGTTGAATGAAAGTAGTGGCCAAGTTGCTCAAACCTCCCTCGGCACGAGGCCACTATTTGAGGATAAACCTACAAGCAAAGTTCAGATTGTCTGTGCTGCCTCTTATGCACTCGAAAGTTTACTCATACAAGAACTAATTTTAGCAAGAAGTACCTCCGATTGAACACCATTTACCAGTGTGTACCCTAGGTAATTAAAGTTCGTCCATGGATCATATTGGCTGTGATCTCAATCATTTGGATGCATAAACATACTGAACATGTGTATATCTGAATCTTTTTGTGAATTATGTATGAATATTGTCGTGTGATCTATCAATCATTTGGATGCATAGATATGCTGAGCTTGTGTATATATGAATCTTTTGAGTTGTTGATAGTGAATATTGACTGTGAATATGAACGTGTCCTGTGAACCTGAGTTTGATATGAATGTTTACCTTTTTGTTGTATTTGTGTGTGAACTTGTTAGTATGCCTACTGTGGGGTATAAAACACA
This sequence comes from Triticum aestivum, assembly GCF_018294505.1. NCBI lineage: Eukaryota > Viridiplantae > Streptophyta > Magnoliopsida > Poales > Poaceae > Triticum > Triticum aestivum. Next base: position 313,227,411 of record NC_057814.1, on the reverse strand, counting down.
GGTCTCTTATAAAAGTAATGCAGTGTCCAATTTATGTTTTCCCTTCTAACCACATTATATATTTATATTATTACTATTATCGTATATTTTATAGAGACTTATATATACATTATAAAAACATCCCACGTGTTATTAACTTATAAAAGTAAATGTTTAACGGAAGTTGGCAAGGAAAATCCTGGTTGTTTTTGACTCACAGGCAAGGAAAATCCTAGTGATTGCGTACAAAAGCTTGCGAAGATTTTCAGGACCAATTTAATAATAACGCGCTCGTTTTTATTTTGAGCAATAACTCGCTAATTTCTTAATTATATATATAAAAAATGTGCCTCTCTGGTTTATTCTTTGATATTAATTGCTCCTTCTAACATAACATTATATATATAACGAGCCCACCTAATACGTGTATTTCAAGGAAGTGCAAATGGGCTGGGTTTTCTTAGAAAATATAAATGGGCCTGATTGACGCGAAATTATTTGTTCACCCAGCCCAGCAAATGGACTGTACATTCTAGAAAACATGGGTTAGATATATGCCACATTTTTGCAGGCTGACATGTGGGCCAATAGGTCGAAGCCTACGCAGGGCGTTGTCAACTTGGTCAACAAATGATTGTGTCATCCACAGACATTGGATTTATATCCAACGGCCGACATGCACCTTCAATCTCTCGTCTTCTTCCTCCAGCGTCGCCGGGACCGCCTGGTCCGGCCTCCGGCAGCTAGCGGCTCTGCTTCGCACGCATCGCTGCGAAGCGCTACCCCACCGCCAGCCAGGCTATCCCTCCACCCCTTGACACCTCCTGTTATTCTCCACAGACTATAGCCCCATGCCGCAACAGAACCAGTTATAACCCTTCTCCTCCTCTCAATCTGCGACTCTGCTGCCGCGTTTTCCCATCTCCGAGTCGTTCCCGTCTGGGGCCTCGCCGCCGTCCACCGCCTCGCTGCGCTCGGTGCGGCGTGGTCAACAAACGAGAGTCATCGGAAGAGGACTGTACGTGGAGAGCCTGACGGCTGGGACCCACGAGGTCCATGGTCGCACGCAAGGAAAGTTCCTCCTTATTAAGCTGAAAAAAATGTTTCCTCCACCTGACAGCTGGGACCCACCGGCTGTATCTTCGCACGGAAGGAAGTGCCTCCTTGTTTTGCGAAAAAAATTATTCATCCCGTTGACAGCTGGGACCCGTCAGATTTGGTGACTGACTTGTGGGCCTACTAAGCGGACGTGTACGCACGGCTTTGTCAACTTAATCAACAAATGATTCTAGCAGCTGGACCGTTGGATGTTAATCCAACAGCCGTGCTCCTTCTTCAACCTCTGTTCTTGCTCCTGTCTCCCGTGGGCGGCACCGCGGCTGTGCTGCCGCGCACCCGAACCAGTGAAGTTGCCCACTCCTCTCCATCTGCGACTCCACTGCCCCGCCTTCCCCATCTTCGGGTCGTTCCAGTCTGGGTGCGCTCGGCACGGTGTGGTCAACGTGGTCAACAACCGAGAGTCATCAGAAGATGACTCTACGTGAGAGGCTGACAGTGGGGACGCACCACGCCCATGGACGCATGCATGCAACGGAACGCGGCGAGGTCAACGTGGTCAAGGAACGACTTCCATCGGAAGTATACTGTACGTGGAGAGTCTCAGCTGGGTCCATGGCCGCAGCAAGTAAGTGCCTCCTTATTACGCGGAAACTAATGATTCCTCCAACTGACCGCAGAGACCCACTGGACGGGCCACCATATTTTGCAAAAAAAACGTTTGCCCCTGACTGCTGGGACCCACCTGACGAGCCACCGTATTTCGTGAAAAAAACGTTCCCCCCGCTGTCAGCTCGGACCCACCGGAAGTGCCTCCTTATTACGCACAAAAAAATGAATACTCCCCCGGCTAGCTGGGACCCACCTTGGTGGGAGGCTGACTTGTGGGCCTACTAAGTTGACGGGGACGAAGGGCTTTGTCAACTTAGTCAATATGAACGATTCTAGCTCCAGTGACCGTACGATGTCCATCCAACGTTCTAGTGCTTCTTCAACCTCTGGTCTTCTTGCTCCAGCCGCCCAAAGCAGCGCCGGTCGTGCTGCATGCTCCTGCCTCCCGTGGCCGGCTGTGCTGCCGCGGAGGCCTCACCGCCCCCTACTATTCCCACCGCTGGCCAGGCCCTGCGGCGACGGCAGCCTCACACCGCAGCCGAACCAGTGAACCCTCGTACTCCTCTCCGCGTGGGCTTCCACTGCCGCGTCTTCCCCGGCTCCGCGTCGTCCCCTTCCTAGGCCTCGCCGTCGTCCACCGCCGTGGTGCTCTCCGCACGGCGTGGTCAACGTGGTCAAGGAACGACTTCCATCGGAAGAGTACTGTACGTGGAGAGGATGACATCTGGGTCCACGGCCATAGCCCATTTTTTGTGATTTGCCAAGTAAGTCGCTTTTTCAGGCCTGTTGGGCTGCAAATCTTTCAAGACGAGGAGAGCTTTCATTCGGCTGGCCGAGAAAATGGCCCATCAGTAATGAGAAATGGGTTGTACATTTTTAAAACACATCAAACCGGCAATTAGTTTCAAATATCTTTTTTTTCATTTCGAGATTTTAAATTACATTAATTTTTATGTGTGGAGAATTTGTTGGATTTTATATTGATATACATTTATTTTTAAAATCAGTTTGAATGTGAGTCGAAATTTTGGGATTAAAAACAGTTCGGACCGCACCGAAATATGCAAAATTTCATATAAGTTTTTAACCGTGGCCACAATATGGGCTGTAATGCTAACAAAAAGAATATGGGCTCCAAAAAAAACCTTAATAATTAGCAAATGGGCTGTAAATTATTAGAAATAATGGCAGATGGGCTGTATGTTGTTTTCCACAGATTTGAGGCTTTCCTAAAAAAAGGTTGACCCACAAGCAGTGACTATTGGATGGCCATCCAACGGCCGTCGTGCTTCTTCAATCTCTGCTCTTCCTGCTCCAACCGCTCAAACAAGCGCCGGCGGGACTGCCTGCTCCCTCCTCCCCGCGGCCGACTCTGCTGCCACGCAGACCTCACCGCCCCATCGTACTCCCATCGCTGGCCTAGCCATCCCTCTACTCACCCACACCTGCTGTTATTCTCCGGTGACGGCAGACGAACCAGTAAACCCTCGTACAGTCATACTCCCCTCCGCGTGGGAAACAACTGCCGAGTCTTCCCTGCCTCCATGTCGTTCCCTTCCTAGGCCTCGCCATCGTCCACCGCCCTGGTGCTCTCGGCACGGCCTGGTCAACGTGGTCAACGACGGACATGCATCTGAAGTGGACTGTATGTGGAGAGGCCGACAGCTGGGTCCACGGCCGCACGCAAGGAAATGCCTCCTTATTACGCACAAAATAATGATTCCTCCACCTGACATCAGGGACCCACCGAAAGGGCCTCTGTATTTCGTGAAAAAAACGTTACCGCCGCTGACAGCTCGGACCCACCAGCATATCTTCGCACGCAAGGAAGTGCCTCCTTATTACGCACAAAAAAATGAATACTCCCCCTGCTAGCTGGGACCCACCATGGTGGGAGGCTGACTTGTGGGCCTACTAAGTTGACTGGGACGGGGGCCTTTGTCAACTTTAGTCAATATGAACGATTCTAGCTCCAGTGACCGTACGATGTCCATCCAACGGCCGTAGTGCTTCTTCAACCTCTGGTCTTCTTGCTCCAGCCGCCCAAAGCAGCGCCGGTCGTGCCGCATGCTCCTGCCTCCCGTGGCCGGCTGTGCTGCCGCGGAGGCCTCACCGCCCCCTACTATTCCCACCGCTGGCCAGGCCCTGCGGCGACGGCAGCCTCACACCGCAGCCGAACCAGTGAACCCTCGTACTCCTCTCCGCGCGGGCTTCCACTGTCGCGTCTTCCCCGGCTCCCCGTCGTCCCCTTCCTAGGCCTCGCTGTCGTCCACCGCCCTGGTGCTCTCAGTGCGGCGTGGTCAACGTGGTCAAGGAACGACTTCCATCGGACGTGGACTGTACGTGGAGAGGCTGACAGCTGGGTCCACGGCCGCAGCAAGGAAGTGCCTCCTTATTACGCGGAAAATAATGATTCCTCCACCTGACAGCTGTGACCCACCGGACGGGCCACTGTATTTCACGAAAAAAATATTTCCCCCTGACTGCTGGGACCCACCAGCTACATCTTCGCACGCAAGGAAGTGCGTCCGGGCAAAAAAAATGATTCGCCCCCCTGACTGCTGGGACCCACCAGCTACATCTTCGCAGGCAAGGAAGTGCCTGACAGTCGGGACCCACTTGGTCAAAGCGTACGTAGCATTGTCATTCTGGTCGCGAACGTGTACGTACATACTGGTCGATGTAGAGGCGCGCACGTAGCATGTACACTATACCTGGCCATGGGAAGCCCGGCCCGGCCGGCCCGGCCCGACACTGCCCCTGGGCCGGGCTCGGGCCTAGATCTCGGGCCCAAAGGCCGGGCCGGGCCAGGCCTGGGCCCGTCATTTTTGCATTTCTCTGAAGGTCGGGCCGGGCCGGCCCGGAGCCCGACGGGCTTTTACGTGTTCGGGCCGGGCTCGGGCCCAGAAAACAGGCCCGATGGCCGGGCCGGGCCGGGCTCGGGCCTGGGTTTTTTCGTCGGGCTTGGCTAGGCCCGGCCCGAAGCCTGGCCCGGCCCGAGGTATGGCCAGGTATGATGTACACGTACGTACAGCGGCCAGTGTGCAAGAAAGAAAATACGGCCACGTACGTACATATGGGCAGGGTCTCGAACGCCTACTCGCGCATACGTACGGCCAAGGCTCGTGTACTGTCACGATCGGATTTTCAATAAAATAATTATTGATAGACCAATCCCTTTTACGGACCAGTAAGGAAGAATTCCTTCTCACTGTAGACAATATCTTGGTCACAGAAGAAAAATACCAGGAGTACTGAATATAATACAAGGTTGAGCGGAGGATGCCCAACAATTTATTACATGCACGCCGCTAAAACAAGACGGCGGATAGGGTGGCATACTACTAACTCACGATAATAACGGTGGTGGAAGTATCACCGCGAAGCGAGTGATATGACTCCTGAAGACTACAGCTCTTCGAGCGTCGGAGTGAGGCTCGAGGAGACTTATTGCGGGTGGCGGAAGCGTATATAATGCAAGTGACCAAAATCCGGGATCGCGCAGGACTGACTGGGACTCCTCTAGGCGTCGGACGCGCTATCAAACTCTTCATCCAAGAGATTGCCTTCGTCAACATCTGGCCAAATCAACAAGCCAGGTGAGTACTATGAAAGTACTCGCAAGACAGTTCGGACATAAGATACAACAAATGTAAACATAAAGCATATGAACAATTTATCCAGTGCGTTCAGACATAGAGATAATAAATACTGGGTGCCAAGCGAGGGTCTGAATGACGCCTCGAGCGGAAACTGCAGAATAGTAATACTGGTGCCAAACGAGTGTCTGAATGACTCCTCGAGCGGAAAATGCAAGAATAGTAATACTGGTGCCAAACGAGTGTCTGAATGACTCCTCGAGCGGAAAATGCAAGAATAGTAATACTGGTGCCAAACGAGTGTCTGAATGACTCCTCGAGCGGAAAATGCAAGAATAGTAATACTGGTGCCAAACGAGTGTCTGAATGACTCCTCGAGAGGAAACTGCAAGAATAATAATAATGCCACAGTCGGACGTCTGAGCGACATCACATAAAGGGCTTATAACAGAAAATAAAAGACGAACATGCCACAGTCGGACGTCTGAGCGACGTCACATAAAGGGCTTATATTGTAGCTCAATAATACAATAGTTCGGGAACATAAATTATCACAAGTACGAGACAAATATAAAGTTAGTCCATCCACAGGAATAATAATTTAACTGGATTTACCACTTGAGCTTGTTCACCGGGGACAAGTTTTTCACGCGGATAGATATGGATATACTGATTACACTACTTGATCATGGATACGATGATTTGGAAGGAATTGACTCTGCAGAGTTTGTACTTAACCACAGCCAACGGATTTCAGTAGTCACGGGGACTAGTTCCGTTTACGGTGTTTTGGAAGAAACACGTCTAACCAGTACACACCCAATTCAACCTTCAGAAGCCAGGGATCACCCTCGGCAACGTTCAAGAAAAACCTTGAGACGGGGAGGCTACAACCTCGCGTAGCATGGGATCAAATTTCTATACGGGCGCTCTAAGGGGGTGCCCCCCCTCTCGGTCCCAACCGGAAACACCCATGCCCCCTGACCGGATGACTGGCTTTAATCCTGGGCCAAGGTACCATCATCCCGGCCTCTCTGTTTGGTGTGTACACGGAAAGAGGTTACCAACTTACTAAACCGCATCCTGGCAAATGAAACATGTGGTAGCACGGAAGGGGGAAAGGACGATAACGTGACTCCGTCCACGTTAATGTCGGAGAAAGTCGGATGACGCAAGGCTGGCATGCTACAACAGTACCACCTTGCTGCCCTTCATGTCACCACATGATTAGGCCATCTCTCATCAGAGATCATCGCAACTTTGGAACATGCGGGGAAAAGAACGATAACGCGACTCCGTCCACGTTAACGTCGGAGAAAGTCGGATGACGCAAGGCTGGTATGCTACAACAGTACCACCTTGCTGCCCTTCATGTCACCACATGATTAGGCCATCTCTCATCAGAGATCATTGCAACTTTGGAACATGCGGGCAGTTGCCTTACAAGCAACGAGGTATTTACCGACACTCATATGCCACGCACAAACTTTCAAGCAAACATGCAAAACACTTATCATATCAAATGTTCAAACATGCTTGCCTGGTTCGGAGAAGTCGGAGTCTAGCTCGGCGAAGTTTGCGGCTCCGTCACCTCTTCCGGAACCTACGGCAATCACGAAAAACGGGTACTAACGTGAAAACCAATGGGTGCACAGAAACTTCTCCAAATATTTTTCAAATAAATCCCATAAAAAACTAGACAAAATTTGAAGATTGTCAGAAAAAGAATCACTCAAAAATCCCTTTTTATTAAAAAGTTATAAAGGTTTCTGTCCAGGGACTTATCTGTAATGAAACAGAAAAGTTCTAGGGTTTTAACTGAGAAAACAGAAAACGGTTCGATTGGAAATGCGCAAGCTCAAGAGGGAAAGCGTATTTGCCCGAAGGCGCCAACAGAAAATGGTTCGAGGGAGAATATAACAGAGGCTGACATGCGGGGTCCACATGTCAGGTTTGAAAAGCTCGCCGGCGCCCGAAGACTGCGGTGGACGCCGGCGTCGAACCACGGCGAGTTAGGAGGATCGGAGGGTACCGAGAGCTTCAGCGTGTTCTTCTGCGTCGGTGGGTGGTGGACTCGACCAACGGGGAGCACCACATCGACGGCGACACTATCTCCGGCGGACGGCGGCTCGGGTGATGGTGGGGAACTCCGGTGGAGGGCTGCAAACTTCGAATTGAAGCGCGGGTCAGAAGGAGAGATGCATAGTGAAGCTACTGGCAAGAGAAGGGAGGCGGAGGTGCACACACGGGGCGAATCGAGCTGGATCCCGTGGCGGGTCGCGGCGGCCGGAGTCGAGGAAGGAGACCTCCTCGGGGCTCTTCCAGTGGCTAGGCGTGCTCTAGGTGGAGTGCAGGGATGGTGTGTGCTCGAGTTGAAGCTCGGGGCCTCTATTTATAGGCGGATCGACGGGGTGGCCGTGAATGGAGAATCTCCGGCGAGCGATTACGGCGATGCAGTGGATTGGCAGGAGGTTTGAGTGGCCAGGCAGCATCAGTGGAGGGTACTGGTGTCATTCCACAGCTAAACGGAGTTGGTCTTGGCGTAATGGTGTCGGTCCACGGTGAGATGGCCGCACGGGCTCGACGGCGGCAGAGAGCGCGCTCCGCGCCCTGCGGTTCACGACGAGAGCGGCAGCGTGTTCGGGGGAGTGGAAGGCCACGTGGCGAGCTCCGGTGGCTTGGGCGGCGCTGGGTGGCGCCGTCAGCGCCGTGCCTCCCGCTGGCGGCCGCAAAGCCGCCGCTGGCGTCGGTCACGGGGCGGCGCACCTTCTGTTGCTCGTCGCCGACGTCCGCAAGGTGCCAGGCGTTCGTGCGGTGCAGGAACAAGGGGGAGGGGACGAGGAGCAAGGCGACACAGTGGCACTGGTGAGATCGACAACCATCTCTGAAGAAAACGACAGTAAGCCACTGAACTATTCTCTGAACTTTCTGAACCTGATTTTGACATTGCACTGCAGGTGTTCGACAGAAAGATTTGGCAATGAGAAAAAAATTTCTGGGGCTGTAACTTGGTGAGGTGACCACTCAATGCACCCAGAGGCTGCCTGATTTTACTTGGAATTTTTGGAAAAGGATTTGAATGAATTTCACCAAATTTGACAAATCTGGTCCAAACTTGCAGTAAGTGTAGTTTGAAAATTTTGAATTGAAGACCAGTGGATCTTCATGGATCTTGGTTGAGGGTTCAAAGGACTAGGGAGGAGAGTTGGTTTGGGGGCAAAAATCAAAACAGAAAGTAGAGTTCCTTTGTAAATCACCAATGGATAGAATAGAAGACAGAAATTTATTTGAATAAGATTTAAATGGAAAATAAACATAGGGGAGGTTCAACTTGCTGGATTTGATGCAAAACATGATCCAAAGATGAGGGGAGGGTTAGGGGAATGGATTTGCACTAAGGCCATGGCAAGAGGGAATTGTTGAAAGTGGTAAAGGATTATTCCAAAAGCCATAGTGCAAATTTCAAAGAGATTTTCAAAAGGCATTTTTTTCCAAGTGAAAAGTATTTTGTCTTGAGTCCAAATAAAAAGCAAGAACCTCCAAGACCAAAGACAGGTCTTGGGTGAATCCAAATAAACTTTTGCCATAAAAAAATATTTGAAAGGGAGAGTTCTTTTGAAGAAAAATTTAAATCACCTCCCTCAAGTCAAATAAAATCTTTTGAAAAATCCAATTAAAAACTTGGGTGTCACATGTACATGGCTGGGTCGGAACGAAGAAACAGCGTCATCATCGTGTTCATGGGGAGCCAACTGGCTGGGTCGGAACGGAATGCGTCGTCGTGTTCATCGGGAGGGCTTGGACGAAACAGCCGATGGAAACGAGGCCTTGCGTATCGCAGAACGGAGGAAACGGCCTTGTGTTCGACCGGCCACGTTTGAAACGGGATCCTGTTCATCAGGAGGGGTCTGGCGTACCGCAAAACGGAGGAAACGGACCTCCTACGGTCGAAACGGGGGTCCTGTTGATCAGAAGGGGTGTGGCGTACCGCAAAACGGAGGAAACGGACTTGTGTTGGAGCGCTACAGTCGAAACGGGGGTCCTGTTCATCGGGAGGGGTGTGGCGTACCGCAAAACGGGACTCCATGGAACACTGTTCATCTCCACCGTCGACCCCCTCCCGCCTCCACGGGCTACTGTTCATCCACCATCGACCTCCTCCAGCCTCCACCTACGACTGTTCATCCACGGGCTCCTGTTCATCCAGCCTCCACCACGCGCTACTCCACCGGCTACTGTTCAACCAGCCCTCTCCACGGGCTCCTGTTCAACCACCCCTCCACGGGCTACTGTTCATCCAGCCCTCCACCATCTACTGTTCATTCTGCCCTCCACGGGGTGGTCCTGTTCATCCTGCCCTCCACGGGGTCCTGTTCATCCAGCCCCAACCGACTCGATCGATCGGGGTCCTGTTCATCCAGAGGCAACACCACGGGGTCCTGTTCATCCACCCCCACCGGGAACTGTTCATCCAAACCCCCCCAGCAACACTCACTGTTCATCCAGAGGCAGCATCGATCGGCTTCAGTTAGCAGCAGTAGCGAAGGAATCGCTCGATCGGGTTCAGTTAACAGCCATCGATCGATCGCTCGGGTTCAGTAACGCGTAGCCTGCAGTGCAATCACTCGGGTTCAGTTAGAGCCCAACACCTCGCTCGGGTTCATTTAGAGCCAACGCCTCACACACACGCGCGTACGTGTACGAGAGAAACGCGCATCGCTCGGCCCCCGACCTCCCACCGTAACCGGGAACTCCCCGAAATTTTCCTCGCCCTCGCTTCTACCACGGTTTTTTCCGTCATGGACGGCCCAAAGAATGTCATGCAGCTGCGTCTCCGGCCCGCCCAGGACGAAAAGCCCATTTTCTGTCATGATTTTTTGTCATAGAAGTAGGAACCCACCACATCTATGATGATACCGGGTTTTGTCACAATTATCGTCATAGAAGTGTCATATGTATGACAGAAAAAAAATTCGTTCGGCCCAAAATGTCACGGATGTGTCTTTTTTTTGTAGTGCCCTCCCTCGATGGAAGGCCACGTTGGAGACCAACCTCTAGAGTTCATCTTCAAATTGTACAAGCCTCCGCGCGGCCACCTCCGTCTCCCCACTCCATTCACAAGGGCAATGGAGCTCGAACGGCCGCGCGCGTTGAAGCTGCACATGAGGGGTTGCGGGAATGGCGGCATGCAGGTGGATGTGGATTTTCCTGCCCGTCATGTCATGTTCTTCCGACGTGGCTGGAAGACCTTTGCTCGTGCCCATAGCTTGTCGGAGGGGCACGTCCTCAATTTTAAATTAATGGAGGCCGATTTGCCCTTCGTCAAGGTCTTTGGATGATCGGGTGCTCACTCAGGGTACTGCGCGGAGAGCTCGACCGACAACGAAAGCTCCTCCTCAAGCGATAGCGACGAGGAGGACAGTGACGGCGATGACGATGGCGCCGACCGGGAGGATGATGACTTCGACTCCGGCTGAACACCAGCCGCACCGTCACCGTCAGGCGGCGGCACCACCATCTGCACGTGCACCCCTTTCCCAGGAAGGCGATTACCCGGTGAGTTGGATGCAGAGGTGGGAGTGGTGCCCCGGGTTCCTCCAGCAGCCTTCCAGCTGGACCTCGGTAGGCTTCCTCGCGGGTTGCAGCTTCGTTCGCCCTGCCGCGTCCTGCTAGCCCTGGTGGCGGCGGCTGGGGGGTCGTCCCCGCCGATCTCTTCACCATCACCTTCGATCGTGCCCTCCTGCTCCCGCCAGGCTCCTTGTCAAATGGCCTGACGACGTCAGGCTGGGCTTCTGCCCAGCAACCCCTTTTGCCCTCTTCACCTTCCAACACAGTGCCTAGGAGGAGAGGGACAAGAAAAGGATTACGGGGCACTTATCTTTTTTCAGTCTAAAATATGGAGGCATTTGCAAAAGTTTAGTCTAAATTATGTAATCTTCTGTACCCATGTTTGTGTTCTGTAAGATCTGTACTTCTTAATCAGCATATTAATGAAAAAGACAAGCCTTGTCGGGTACTTGTGCATGTAACATGTCCATGCAGAGGTGAAATGCCTCTATACATTCAAGTAAACAAGTTTTTCCCGGCAGGCTATCCTGCCGGTACCCTCAGTTTGTTGCCGCGGAGCCAGGCCTGCCGGGCACAAATCATAAAGAGGAACCAGCCCCCCTCCATACTTTTTCACCAAGGCCACTGCAACCATCCAGGCCGAAGCAACATTCGAATCAAAGGATGGGAGCACCTAAGTTTCGAAGGTGGCGAGGCTTTCATATGCACAAGTCTCTACTTACAGAACACGTATGGGTAAGAAAAAACTTATCTGTTTGGCTTGCTGGGGACTGCGACGTAGGCTTGTCTTCTCTTATCTTCTTCGGGAACAAGTCCTCGGTAGGAGCCCTGCAGCGTAGTGCAGATGAGAATGATGCCACATGCGATCTTATCTACATGAACATGCTATGCTCATGATATGGTTATGCATGCATGCAATTTGTTGGGGGCCCCTAGCGCTTCATTTATTTCTCTGTTGCTCAGGGTCTGTGCATGGATTTTTACAAGGGGTTACATGCAACATCGGCAAGGCCTGTACAAAAGGGTGGCTGTTGGGCAGGGCACGACGGCCGCGCCTTATGGGTAGAACTTACGGAGATGCTCAACATTCCATGAGTTTTGCAATTGAATGCCATCTCCGGTCTCCAGACGGACTGCCCAGGTCTGGTGACTCGTACTACCCGGTAACGGCCTTCCCACTTTGGCGTCAACTTGTTTCTACCATTGGCGGACTGAACGTGCCTAAGGACAAGGTCGCCTTCCTCAAAACTCCGGGCATGAACCCTGTGGCTGTGATAGCGACCCAGGTCTTGTTGGGAGCATGCAACATGCGTAGCAGCCCATAGATGGTTCTCCTTGAGTAGCACAGCATCGTCACGCCGGTGTTGTTCTTGCGCTACTTCATCATAGGCAAGCACTCGAGGTGACCCATAAATGAGTTCCATGGGGATAACTGCTTCTGCCCCATAGACTAGGGAGAAGGGAGTCTGCCAGGTAGCTCGATTTGGTGTCGTTCTGAGGGACCAAAGAACCACCAGCAGCTCGTCGATCCATCGCCTGCCACACTTCTGCAGTGCATCAAATGTTCTTGTCTTGAGTCCTCGCAACACTTCAATGTTCGCCCTCTCAGCTTGCCCATTGCTCCTTGGATGAGCAATAGAGGCAAATGAGATTTTGCTTCCAAGAGCATGAACGTATTGCGTGAAGGCGTGGCTCGTGAATTGAGTGCCATTGTTAGTGATGATTCGGGCAGGGTCCCCGAAGCGGCACACCAATCCTTTCAAGAACTTGATAGCTGACTGAGTGGTCAGCTTTCTCACGGGCTCTACTTCCGGCCACTTTGTAAACTTGTCGATTGCAACGAACAAGAATTCAAAGGCCCCGGTAGCACGGGGGAAGGGGCCCAAGATATCGAGCCCCCAGACCAAAAACGGCCATGACAAAGGGATTGTTTGAAGAGCTTGGGCAGGCAGATGGATATTGTTGGAAAGGAATTGGCAGGCTTCACACTTGGTGACTAGCTCGATGGCGTCTTGGAGGGCTGTGGGCCAGTAGAAACCTTGTCAGAAAGCTTTCCCAACCAAGGCCCTAATCCAATGTGGGAGCTGCACATGCCCTCGTGTATCTCTGCCAGCAGTTCCTTTCCTTCTTCCCGGCAAATGCACTTCAATTTCACACTGTTGGGCCTTCTTCTTAACAGTGTGTCATCGACGAACTGATACATACTGGCCCTCCGGGCTACTCTTTCAGCTTCTTCTTGCTCTTCGAGAAGTTGTCCAGTTTGGAGGAAATGGACTATGTGCCACGCCCAAGTTGGAGCCTGAGGCTCGGCAACGAGGACTAGCGGCAGCTCCTCATTCGTGGGAGCGCATTCCTCGAACATAGGGACTGGTGGTCTGGTGGGAGGGTGCAGCTCAGCAATCGAAGGGGAGATGTTCCCGCCAAGCTCTCTGCCGGGGGCCTCGGGAGGCTCTGCCGGGAGAGGCTTGCTGGAGTCTAGTTTCCTCCTCTTTATGGCCATTGTTGCCAAGGATACGGAGGGTTGAGTCAGATGGAGAACAAAAGTCCCTGGTTCCACAGGGAGTTTTTGCGCAACGCACTTCGATAGATGATCAACAATGCTGTTTTCCGCACGGGGTGCGTGCTCTATTTGCAATCCGTCAAAGCGCTCATCCAACTTTCTAACTTCCTCAATGTATGCCTCCATCAATGGGCTTTGCTAATTCATGTTTACTTGTTTCACCACAAGTTGCAAGTCTCCGCGGATGATCAGCTTCTTGATTCCCAGTTCTGTTGCAATCTTGAGCCCGGCAAAGAGCCCTTCGTACTCTGCAGTATTGGTTGTAGCCTTCTCCCGGGGAAAATACATTTGGACGACGTACTTACGGTGTTCCGCAGTGGGAGGAACGTGAAGTACGCAGTCCCTGCACCTTGTAGGGAGAAGGCACCGTCGAAATACATAATCCATTCTTGGGGCGCCTCCTAGCCGGGGGTAACTGTCTCCAACACTTCTTCATTAGGGGTTGGCGTCCACTCTGCAATAAATTCTGCCAGTGCTTTGCTCCGAATAGTTTATGTGCTCTCAAACTTCAGACCAAAACTGGATATCTCCAAGGCCCACTCCACTATCCTGCAGTTGGCATCGGGGTTTCTTAATATGCGTTGCAAAGGAAAGCAAGTGACAACCGTGATCTCGTGGGCTTGGAAGTAGTGGCGCAGTTTCCTTGAGGCCATGATGAGGCCAAAAATCAACTTTTCCATGCCAGAGTACCTTGATCTAGCCCTCTGCAACAGGGAGCTGACAAAGTACACTGGGCGTTGCACCACTTTCTTCCTTGCCGCAACCTTGGGACTCTCTCCATTGTCTTGCTCTCCCTTGTCCTGAACTGCATCTGACCTTGCCGGGATGTATTCGCTTTCCTCTCCAGAGGGGACAATGGATGTGGCTGCTGCTTCATCCACTTCCCGCTGCGCTACTAGTGCTGCACTACCACTTGATTAGTTGCCGCTAAGTATAGCAGCAATGACTCTTGTGGTTTGGGAGTGACCAAAGGGGGCACAGAGGAAAGATAGGTCTTCAAATCTTGTAATGTTGCATCCGCCTCCGGGGTCCACTCCACAGGTCCTGCCTTCTTCAAGATTTTGAAGAACGGCAAGGCGCGCTCGACGGACTTGGAAATGAATATGTTAAGCGCGACAACACATTCATTCAAACGTGTCACGTCCTTAACTGTCCTGGGTGCTTGAATCAGCTCGATAGCCTTGATCTTGTCGGGGTTGGCCTCTATCCCTTGATGGGACACAAAGAAGCCAAGTAGCTTGCCGGAAGGAACGCCAAACACACACACTTCTCTGAGTTCAGCTTCAAGTTGATCTTGCGCAAATTAGCAAAGGTTTCTTCCAAATCCTGGAGAAGGGTTGATCTGTCCTTGGTCTTGACCACAATATCATCCATGTAAGCTTCAATATTTTTGTGCAGATGGGATTTGAAGCCAATCTGGACTGCCCTTGTAAAAGTGGACCCAACGCTCTTCAACCCGAAGGGCATCCGTATGAAGCAGTACGTGCCACATGGGGTTATGAACATGGTCTTATCCTCATCTTCCTTGGACACGAAGATCTGGTGGTATCCAGAGTATGCATCCAGAAAAGAGAGCAAGTCACACCCGGAGGTGGAATCCACAATCTGGTCGATGCGCGGCAAGGGAAATGGGTCCTTCGGGCATGCCTTGTTCAGATCCATAAAATCTATGCAAAGCGTCCATTTTCCATTAGCCTTGCGCACCACCACAGGATTTCCTAACCATGTCAGATGCAGTACTCCTCTGACCAGACCAGCTGCCTGAAGTTTCTTGATCTCCTCGGCAATGAACTCTTGCCGCTCCTAAGCTTGCTTTCGGACCTTCTGCTTGACGAGTCGGGCATGTGGGCAGACAGCAAGGTGGTGCTCGATTACCTCCCTGGGAACACCGGGGATATCAGATGGTTGCCAGGCAAACACATCGATATTTGCCCGCAGGAAGGCAATGAGAGCGCTTTCCTATTTATCATCAAGGGTGGCACTGATAGTGAAGGTACCGTCAGCGCCAACCAGCCCTGCCGGGACCTTTTTCACAGCGGGTGCAGCGGCCTTGGGTCTCTTTCTATTGGAACTCTCCGACAAGTCATCAACAGGCGCAGCGTACTCCGAAGAGGTACGCTTCCCGGGTTCCTTGTTGGCATCCTTGCTATTTCTCCCCCTTCTTTTTGTTTTCCTTGGCAGCAACACTGGCTTTCACGGCCTCTGCCGCGATTGCTTCCCGGTACATCTTGTCCACACAAATGATTGCATCCTTCTCATCTGACGGAATGGAAATGACGCCTATTGGCCCTGGCATCTTCAAGTATTGTAGGCATAGTGGGATGCCGCTATGAATTTGGCCAGGGCTGGGCGACCAAGGATTCCATTGTACGACAGGGGGAGGTCAACCACATCAAATATGATCTTCTTAGTCCGGTAGTTTAACTCTCCCCCAAACATCACCGGTAGTGTGATCTTCCCCGTAGGACGACTCCTGCCGGGGTTGATCCCTTGAAACGTGCCAGTAACCTTGATCTCTTCCTATGCAATCTGAAGTTTGCTGATGACCTTTGGAGAGATCAGATTCAACCCGACCCCGCCGTCAACCAACATCTTTGTGACATTGAAGTTGCGGATTGTTGGTGAGACCAACAACGGCAAGCATCCTACTGCAGTGGTGCGGCCAGGGTGATCCTCTTCATCAAAGATGATGGGCGTGTGGGACCACTTGAGCGGCTTCTGAGAATCTGTTGTTGGCTCCACGACATTGACTGGACGCGCCCACTGTTTAAGTTGGCAGTGAGAGGAGTGCAGAGATGCACCCCTGTCAATGCACAGGGCGTCAGTGGCTTTCTGGAACTCCTGCTCGCTGGTTTCCTCTTCATCTCCTCCATCACTCTCATCATTGCAATCCTCCTTCTTACGGCCTCTGGCGGGTTTTCCTTGATTCTAAGGAGCCTTGCAGGGGGGCTTGCTCCGCCGCCTCAGCCCTTCCCGCCAGTGCCATCCTGACCTTTTTCCTTATCACGCTTCTTATATTAAGCCCTTTGCTTCTTAATGAGCTCCTTGACCTGATGACACTCCTGGAGATCGTGGCCCTTGGTCCGATGGATCTTGCAGTATGGCCCATCACCTTTTCCAGCCTTCTCGGCAGCCGCAGCTTCCCGGCAATCAGTGCACGCGGCAACTTCCTTGTCGGGAACTTCGGTCTTGGCCTTCTTGCCGGTACTAGGTGCACCCGATCCCTCAACGGTCATCACTGCCTTATCCTTGCACCTTTTTGCTGCGCTTCTTGTTGTTGTTCTTCTGACTGGTGACCTTGTCACCATCCTCTGAGTCGATGTCGACGCCATCCTCTTCATCGGGGAGCCGCCTCCCCTCCTCTACCAGGCACACTTATCCACTAGAGTGTAAAGCTCCTTCACAGTCTTGGGCAATCAAACGTTCATCTTGGAACATATCAGACCATTGCGCACGTTGGACTAGAACGCGTCTATCACAGCTGCCGGGTGGATGTCTGGAATGTTCCTGTGTACTCGGTTGAACCTCTGCATGTACTTCCACAGAGTCTCTCCTTCCTTCTGCGGGAGGAGCTGCAAGTCGCTAGGCCACTCTGGTTCTTCATGGCCGCCCGTGAAGGCGCCAATGAACTCATGGCACAGGTTAGCCCAGGTCGAAATGAAGTTCTCCGGTAGGTGCATCAGCCAAGACCTCACATTTGGCTTGAGTGCCAAAGGGAAGTAGTTAGCGAACACCTTCTCGTATCTTCCCCCGACAGCTTGAATAGTGATGGTGTAGATGCTCAAGAACTCTGCCGGGTTTAGTTTCCCATCGTACTTCTCTGGTATTTCTGGCTTGAACATGCGGGTAGATGGCCAACGGACTTGCCGCAACTCACGAGTGAAGGGGGGGCACCCAACCTCGAAAGGTAGGTACCCACCCTCACCGAGGCTCATCGATGTCACGGCCATTGCGCCTATCAGAGTGGCGGTCGGTGTCGCGGCATCGCTCGATGGTGACGCGCGCGCCTTCCCTTTGCCTATCCTCCAGGACTCGCCGTTGGCCTTGAGGCGATCGAGGGTCGGACGAAGCCATCGAGACATTGTCGGGTTCTTGATCACATGGCTCTGGCTGTGGCCCCTGCGCAGGCTGTCGCGGAGGGGGCTGCACCGTGGGGGTGGCCCCTTCGGCACGGCCAGCAGCGCAGGCCGTTGTTGTCGCCTGGGGAGGCCATGGCGGGTCAACTCGCTGTGATCCTCCCGCCTCGGCAAAACCAATCAGGCTTTGAATGGTAGCTCTCCACTCATCCATCTGATCAGTTGCCGGCAGAAATCTCAACAGCAGTTGGGCCCGCGCCATGGCCTCCAAAGAGGTGCTTGGCATGGATGACAACATAGACCATAACTTCGCCTGGCTCCTGATGGTGCTGGTAGTGTCGGCGTCCTGGGAACGGGGGTACTCAGACTTGCCTGCCTGCAGCCCAGGGCCTGGCCTCACCAGCGGCCTGGTACGGCCCATCTTCATCAACAACCACTCAAGACCCTCGCGAGGCGGACGACGCAAGACCTCCTCAGGGGCGGCCTCCCTAGGCTGGCTCCCGAGGAGCAGAGATATCTATGCAAGGGGCACCTAGCGAGGTTCGCGTGACGTGATCCATGACGACCAAGGCTAGGCGGGCGCCAGCGGGCGCAGTGTACTGATTGCCTCTTTGGTGCTAAAGGGGCAAGCGCAGGCGAGGAGTCCCGAGGCATCAGGCAAAGGTTTCCATATTGGTGCAACGAGACCGAGACCAGCAGGACGGAAGGACGGAGGTCATCACGGAGCCCACGACGGCGTCACCACCAGAGTGGTGAAGACCACCTTTTGTCAGGATAACTTGTACTAGTTGTCCCCCTTCAAATTGGTCGTTGTGGGATCCCTTCCCGCCTAATATTTGGGAAGAGGGCCCGGGACTCTATAAATAGGACTAGCCACCACCACAGTGGGCATCGGATCTTGGACCGGATCCATTCCACCAAGGCTAGCTCATAAGCTCCCCGAGCTCAAGAACACCTCTCCTCAAGAGGCTGTTCTTCCCTTGTACTTGTTCGTCCTCAGCCTACAAGGCAATCCACCACACCACACTGGAGTAGGGTATTACACCACAACGGTGGCCCGAACTAGTATAAACCCTTGTGTCACTTGTTCTTTGGGTTCGGCGAGTTAGGCCTTGAGATCATTGCGAGAGCGAGCTAGAGAGAGAGAGATCTTCGTGCGCACCCCAGTTTTCGAACCTCAAGGGTTTGTCGGAACCCGTAATCTGACAGGTAGTAGTTGTGTCATGTTCTTGTCGTCGTGAGCCCGTCGTCGGGGTGGCGTGGTGACGAGGTGGAGGCGCTTGAGGGCCAGTGGCTCCATTTGGCGCATCGGCTGGGTCAGCTTGTTCCGAGGCCGATGCATGCCCTACGGCCACGCCCGCAGCGGGAGCGGCAGGAGAGTTGTGATTCGCCCCAGAGCGAGTGCCACCACTGCGGTTGTGCCCTTCGGCCGGGAAGAGAAATGCAGACGGACTGATCTCTCCACCTATACCTCGTGGAGCGTGGCCACTGGGATGATGTTGGTGATGTCCTTCTCCGGTGCCTTCTGCCCTTGTTTCGGTTGCATGGGAGGTGGTGATGATGCCGCCTGCGCGGGCCACGTACCCCGCAGCGTCCATATCTCTGTGCGCCCCGTAGCCCCCGTAGCGTCGGCGGCCACGTGCGACGGGGCCTTCGAAGTGGGCGGATGGGCTGTGGCACCGGGCTTCTTCTTGGGCACCATGGACGATGGAGTCGTCGAAGAAGAAGATGATGAAGATGATGCGCTGCGTACGCTTCTCAGGTTCGCGCAAGAGCTTCCCACTACCTGGCACGCCAAATATGTCGTGGGAAACCACGACCACCTATGGGGCCATCAGCCCCTTGTGGTTCGGCGGGGGTGAGCACATTGCAAAAAGGGCGGAGAACATAGCACAGCATGATAGAGATCACACAGGCAGTTTTACCCAGGTTCGGGCCACCGCAAGGCGGAAAACCCTACTCCTGCTTTGGTGGATTGATGGTGGAAATGCAGCACTCTGGCCCGGCAGGGTTGCCTCGGGGCGAGGGCAGCTACACGCGTATGAGTGTGCAAGGGTCTGAATCATTTCTATGGTTGCCATGGCCCTCCTTTTATAGATTAAGGGGTCACCACAATAGCAAATCAGTCACCGTGTACTAATTAGATAGCAAACAGTGTTATCATACCTATCTCTGCAGACAGGGCAGAGCGCATTAAATGCGATGCTTAGTGTCACATCATTGTGTGCCCTGTGTCGTGGGAAACCACATCCACCTATGGGGCCATGAGCCCCTTGTGGTTCGGTGGGGGATGAGCACGTTGCACAAAGAGCGGAGAAGCGTAACACAGCACGGCAGAGATCACACGGGTAGTTTTACCCAGGTTCGGGCCGCCGCGAATCGTAAAACCCTACTCCTGCTTTGGTGGATTGTGGTGGAAATGCAGTGCTCTAGCCCGACAGGGTTGCCTTAGGGCGAGGGCAGCTACGCGCGTATGAGTGTACAAGGGTCAGAATCCTTTCTATGGTTGCCATGGACCTTCTTTTATAGATCAAGGGGTCACCACAGTGGCAAATCAGTCATTGTGCACCGATTAGGTAGCAAACAGTGCTATCATACCTAACTCCACAGGCGGGGCAGAGCGCATTAAATGCGCCGCTTAGTGTCACATCATGGCGTGCCCGGCAAGCCTTGCCGGGCTGTTTGGCCACCTTCTCTCCTGCCTGCATGACACGTCACTGGATGGGTGTCATTTGGAGGTGATTTCCATAGGAAGTGGCTGCCATGTGGCAAGAAATAGCCACTTAGTCACTTGGGCGCTTGACACCGCACTGATCGATGACTTGCGTTGCTGTGAGGTGGAGCGGTGGAGCCTTGGCGGGGTGGTCCGCCCTTGGCATCCCCGGCAAGCTTGTCGGGGCAGTCTTGAGACTTTTCTTCGAAGCAACCTCGACCTCGCCAGGCTCGCCTGCCCGACAAGGGGAGGTTTTCCCTTAGTTGTGTCTTACTTCTTTTGGCTTGACTTGGTCTTCTTGATCCACCCTCTGATTTCTCAAAGAGCTATCTCTTCAACTTGATCTCGCCTTTGATATTGTAACCTTGCTCTTTTAGGCCTGTGCACGGTCTGGGCAACAGACCCAAGGTTTGTTGCACCGACAGGTGGATAAAACAGAAAATTTATTTTAGAGAAATACGCCTTCTGTACAGAGAAGCGCGTTCTTAGCCGAAGAAGACCCAAAGTACATTTTCCAGAGTCAAAAACGTATTTGCTCAAAATACGCTTTCATTTGAAAATGCGCGGGCCCGGGCCGAGTCAACGCTTGAGTCACTTACAGGTGGGGCCCACCTGCCTTTCTCTCTCTCTTCGTGCCTGTCTTCTTCCTCCCGTCGAACAGAGCAGAGGAGAAGCGACGCCGGCGATGGGCCTGGCCAGCTCTGATGGTCTCCGGTCGAGCTCCATCCACCGGCGGGTGCGGGAGATGATGCCGCACCCGACCAGGGGTTCTCGCGCGCCAGGGAGAGGATGAGATGATGGCGGAATCGGTGAACAAAGGAGGGGCGCTGCGATTGGGCTCACGGCTCTGGCCATCTCTGGTCGAGGAAATGGCACCGGCGGCCTCGGGATGGTGGGCCGCGTCCACCTGATGCACCAACAGCACCGGGGAGGACCGAGGGGCGACGGAGCTCGCGGCGACAGAGAGCTTGGGCAGCGGCCAGTCTTGGGGGAAGACGTGGCCACGGGTACTCCAGCGAGGGCTGGGGAGGTGCGCCGGTGAGAGGGGAAGACGCTGGTGGTGGAGAGAAGAAGGGAGGGGGTCAGGCTTGCTCCAATTTAGGTCGAGGCCGAGGCGGCCATGGCGGACGACGGCGGACAGAGGCGAGGTGGAGCAGCTCCAGTGGACTAGGAGGGCTGGGGAGAGGGCGTGAGGTGCGGAGGACCATGGGGAGGCTATCTATAGCCGCGGGGAGGCTACGGGAGTGCTTGAGAAGCCTCGGTCGACCGGACAAGGGGGAGCAGAGGAGGTTAGTGTCACGGGCGAGCTCGAAAGCGACTCGTCAGCGACGAGACAGGATGGGGCAGCGGCACAGGACGAAGCAGGGGATCACGAGGGAGCTCCAGGACATGGCGATGGCTCGAGAAACAGAGGAAACAGACGGGACCATGGGGCTCCACCAGCCAGAGCGCGCTGGTGTGCATGCCAGCCACGCAGTCACCGCTTGAACTGGCGCACGCGGTTGCACCCTGGCCGGCCGACCATTTCCATCGTGTAGTCTCTCCAAGCTAGGTTACAACCGAGGTGATTGCTCGAAGAAACACACTGTGCTTAGATGGTAATGGTCCTCTGAAGTTTACTGTATCCAACTGTTGCATGAAACTGTGATCAACAGGGATGCAGAAGTGATAGAACGAGATGTCTCAGATGTTTAGGGCAGGAACGACAAGAATCCTGTGAAGTTTGGAGGGATTTGGACAAGGTTTAATACAGTTGCTTAATAACTGCATAATCTAGTCCAGAATCAAGATCATGAAGGGGCTCTCACATGGAGTGTTGGATTCAGCTAAAATTTGGTGAGTAGGAATCATTTGGGCATATGAATATACTGTAAAAAGTTCATACCATTTGGATACACCAAAATGGTACTTCCTTCATAGTGGTCCTCTCTGGACAGAATTTTAGAAAAATTCTAGAGAAATATTGGATGAATGAAGTGAGCCCAAATTTTGTAGAGAGGGTTTATATGGATAGGAGAATAGCCTAGTAACTGTTCAGCAAAAATGAAGCAATGGAAAATAAAGTTGCTTCACAACCAGAAAATCTAACCGAAACCCAAGATTTGATGTTGAGCTCATATAGAGTGATGACATCAGCTCAAAATTGGAGGAGAGTCATGATTTGAGCATAGTAAGGAGCTTGCAAAATTTCAACTCATTTGGATACTCCTAGCTAATACTTCCTTCACAAAGGCTTCCCTCAGACATAAACTTTGGAAATTTGTTGAGGAAGATTCACTAGGCAAACTGAATTGAATTTTGTCATGTGGCCATGATATGGATAGGAAAGAGTTACCAAAAATTGTGTGGGAAGAATGAGAAAAGGAATATTAATGAATTATTTTTTATGATGCCAAGGGAGGGTTTTGACATATCTGTGGAAGATATGACCCAAACAATTTATCAGAATTATTTGAGAATTTTGTGGATGACAGAAAGGTAGGTTGCTTCAGAACCTAGGGCAAAAAGGATTATTCCTTTAATGGAAAAGGGAATATTCTCAATAAAAAGAATATTGGGATTGGTCCAAGATGGGAAATGACATGATATTGAGATGGTTTTGAGGATGACAAGCCACTTGGGATCCTGAGAAGAGATGATCTTCCCAGGTTTCAGGAACACAGAGCCACAGAAAAGCAATTCAAATAAAAATCCAAAGAAAAACAAAAGAAAAAGAAAGGGCCGAAAATCCAGGGTGTCACACTAAGATCCCCTGGTATGCCCTCCAGTGGTTTCGGCGGTAGGATCGGCTCGCCCGCGACATGGTACGTCGGCGCACCTTTGCCGGTACATGGTCTGTAAAGTCGGTCGGCGGAGCCGACCGGCTGCTAGAAGCTTTGGCGTGTTTGTAGGCAGCAGAGCCTCTCTTCGGTGGTGTCTTCCTCTCCTTTTTCTTGGGCTGACCTTCAAGACCCTTCCTTAACCCCGCCACCAGTGTTGTCGGGCTAAGCACTGTACGACCCTCGGCAAGTTGACCCTGCGTTGAGGCGGCATCTAGAGGCGTGTCCTATGAGGATTGCATGAAGAGAGACTTCTTGCAATCAACCCTAGGACGTTCCTGCCCGGGCACATCATCCATCTCCTCATCCGCATGCTCATAGCCAGAGTCATATGGCTGACTCATTATTTCTCCGGCATCATAGGCGCTGGTATTGAGGAACCAAAGAGGGTCCTCCTCCTCCATCTCATCATCCATTTCTTGTTCCATGGGGGCGATTCCATCATCCACTACTGGACCCCCCTTCCTCACGTTGTCCGCTGCTCTCAACTGGCACGATATCATATGCTGGCAATTGTGTAGGAGGGGTGGTGTTCATACTTGCTGATGTGATGTGTCGTTGGTGTGCTCTCGGCCGCCTCCACATGAAAAGATTCTTCGACCACAGTAGCATCCAACCCTTGCATTGTCCAAGCCAAATCAGGGTCTTATCATACTCTCCCTCGAGATGTACTAGAGGAGCCGAATCCTCATGGCCTGATACGTCTCCAACGTATCAATAATTTATGAAGTATTCATGTTGTTATATTATCATTCTTGGATGTTTTACAATCATTTTATAGCAACTTCATATCATTTTTTGGGACTAACCTATTGACATAGTGACCAGTGCCAGTTGGTGTTTTTTGCTTGTTTTTTACATCGCAGAAAATCAATACCAAACGGAGTCCAAACGCAGCGATACGTTTTGGAGCATTTTTATGGAACAGAAGACACAACTTGGGCAAAAGAAGTACCAGAGGGGTGCCCCGAGGGGGGCACAACCCACCTTGGTGCGCCTCGGGCCCAGGTGCGCCCTGGTGGGTTATGCCCACCTTGGTGGCCTCCCGCATCACCTCTTCGCCCTATACATTGTCAAATGTTCCAAAAACCTTAGGGGAGTCGCTAGATCAGAAGTTCCGCCACCGCAAGCCTCTGTAGCCACAAAAAAGCAATCTAGACCCCGTTCCGGCACCCTGCCGGAGGGAGAAATCATCATCGGTGGCCATCATCATCCCGGCAGCCACCATGATGAGGAGGGAGTAGTCCACCCTCGGGGCTGAGGGTTTGTACCAGTATCTATGTGTTTAATCTCTCTCTCTCTCTCATCTTCATGAGATGGCACGATCTTGTTGTATCGCGGGCTTTGTTAATATATTTGGATCATATGGTGTTTCTCCCTCTCTATCTTGTTGTGATGAATTGAGTTTTCCCTTTGAGGTTTCGTTTTATCGGATTGAATACTTTTATGGATTTGAGAGCACTTGATATATGTCTTGCATATGAATACCCGTGGTGACAATGGGGTATTATATATTGATTCACTTGAGATATGTTTTGGAACTCAACTCACGGATTCCCGAGGTGACATTGGGGTAATCTATGCATAGGGGTTGATGCACGTTCTCGTCTTTGTTTCTCCGGTAGAAATCTTGGGGCACTCTTTGAGGTTCTTTGTCTTGGATTGAGTATTATGAATCTGAAATTGTTTGATGCATATCGTATAATCAACTCATGGATACTCGCGGTGACATTCGAGTATCTAGGTGACATTAGAGTTGGTTGATGTGTATCATATGGTGTTATTTTAGTATAACTCTTGGTTAGATCGAACGAAAAGAATAGCTTGGTGTTATTTTAGTACGAACTCTAGGATAGATTGATCGAAAATAATAGCTTTGAGGCGGTTTCGTACCCTAAAAACAATTTCTTCTTATGTTCTCCACTAGATAGAACTTTGGAGTGATTCTTCATCGCACGTTGAGGGATGGTTATATGATCCAATTATATTAGCATCGTTGAGAGATTGCACTAGCGAGTACGGACCCTAGGCCTCATTTTCAAGCATTGCAATATCATTTGTGCTCACTTTTGTTACTTGCTACCTTGCTATTTTTTATTGATCCTATTACAAAAATAAATATCTGCTATCTTTACTACACTTGCATCACCATCTCTTCGCCGAGCTAGTGCACCTATACAATTTACCATTGTATTTGGTGCGTTGGGACACAAGAGACTTTTTATTATTTGGTTGCAGGGTTGTTTGAGAGAGACCATCTTCATCCTACAGCTCCCACGGATTGATAAACCTTAGGTCATCCACTTGAGGGAAAATTGCTACTGTCCTACAAAACTCGGCGCTTGGAGGCCCAACAAGAGTCTACAAGAATAAAGTTGCGTAGTAGACATCGTGGCCCGCTTTGACACTCGCCAAGGATGCCCTGAAGGAGCCAACGGGGATTTCCTAGACATGGAACAAGCGTTCATTGGGCTTCTCTATCATCACGGTTCCCACGTCCACCTTCTGCCTGTTGATCATGTACAGTATGGTGCACGGGGTTTGATCGGCCTGTAAAGACATGTCTACAGCGTCAGACATCCGAAAGGTAACGGAAGCAGAAGATTGTGTGTATATATATATATATATATATATATATATATATATGTTGGTGCGACGCGTAATTACCGTGAGGGCGTCGAGCTCAGGCAAAGTCGAAGCCCCGCCTCTCACGCCAGAGACGAAGGACGGGCTGCTATGAGCAGGTGCGGGACCTTGTGCGGTAGTGGCAATAGGTGCTATTAGTGTGATGTTCATCGAGTTGCTCCCGGCGAAGCTGGGCATTGGAAAGTCTTGTGGCCCTTTGTCTGGGTTTTTCTTCGTCCAGTTGACAATAGCCGGAACCAAGGCCTCCATAAAAGATAGAAAATCTACTCAGCAGACAGATGTTGCTGCATCGACTGCCACTTTGACCAACTCAGCTCTCAGGGCTTCTTGGGGTCTCAGCTGCCGCTTTGACCAACTCAGATTTCATGACTTCTTGGGTCTCAGCTGCTCTTTTGTCGACCGCAATCCCCATCTTCTCATCGATGTTCACCTGACTAAACTTCCTTCTTTGCCTTCTGGCCTTCGGGTCCATGTTTCAGTAGTACTTCCATGTGGCGCCGTCTCTGACGTCGTGCATATGTCCATGATGTGGCCGCTGGCCCTCAAAAAGTCCCTTCAGTATATTCAAGGCCCGGTTGAGAGGGGTGTCCCACTTGGGCCTCGTCGACGACTGAGACGACAAGTCACTTTTGGCAGCAAGCTTGTTGTGCTGATCTTTCTGCAAAAGGAACGTTGACTGTTTATAAATGTTACTACAATGTGTAGTCGAATTGATCAGAACTAATATAAGGTGGTAATTACCAGTATTCTCATCTACTTCCTTGTGGGCTCGTCAGTATAGAAAACCTTTTTTACTTTCTCCCACTTGTACCGAGCCCTAATGAAGTCATGCTCCAGCTAGTCGGTGAACTCCGCCAA
Organism: Triticum aestivum; assembly: GCF_018294505.1. Lineage (NCBI taxonomy): Eukaryota > Viridiplantae > Streptophyta > Magnoliopsida > Poales > Poaceae > Triticum > Triticum aestivum. The sequence continues at coordinate 313,200,925 of NC_057814.1, read as the reverse complement.
GGGGTCTGGGATCCCCGCGGCTTCACGTTTCTCATCCTCCTTATCCCGTATGGGTTTCTTGCCAAGGTAACCATGGCTTCCGAGGCGGTGGTTCCCAGTGTTCCTTAGTTGAAGGCCCTTGAATTTCTCGGACTTACGCTTGGCATCTTCGTAGCGCAAGTTTCCTTGAATTTTTCGTAGTCCTCTTCCGAAGTGTGGGATTTTCCTCAAAAATCTTGGAGTAGGGTTCATTCTTGGTAATCGATCGTTTCACCCTAACTTTCCAGGCGGATAATGTGCCGCTGAATTTCGCCATGGCGGCGTTGTTTATCTTCTTCATGGCATCATCTTCCCACGGATCTTTGGTGTCATCCCGGCCACGGAAATGCTATCTCTCGTGCAACTTCATTAGGAGGAGGTGCTCCATATTTTTTGATTTAGCCCTGAACTCCTTGTCGTTGATGCTCGCGACTTCCCATAGGATGCATCTGAGTTGGTTGATGTAGTTCATGTGAGCTTCAACCGGCAATAGTGGCTCAAATTTCCCGGGGTGCACCTCTGTGACCACAATTCTGCCAGTGCCAAACTTGTTAGGTTTTTGTGTCCTCGAAATCTTCTGCTTTGGCCCCAGTCTCGGCGCCGATGTCGGTGCCGGTGTCGGGGTTGGTAGCAGTAGCACCATCCGCTATGGCAAGGGGGCCCTCCAAACCATGTCCTGCCTGAGTACACAAAAAGTCGAGGAAATCGTGTTCACCCTCTAAGGGATCGTGGACCTCATGATGTCAGAAGCCCTGGCTTCGTTGTTGTTCGACATGGTTCCTATGTACGGGTAAGTTTGCTCGTTTAATTCTGAAACTATAATAAAATGAATAATGACATAAAAAGGCCTATGGTTTGCCGGAATGCCGTTTCATTCTTGTCTTGGCAATTCCTGGGCACTCGATATGTCCTACTTTCTAGCACAAGTCATGCCGAAATTCACGGGAAATTTTGGCATGTCCTTTGCTTAAATTCGCCGAAACGGAAATGAATCAACATTTCAGCAAAACATAGGGCACTTGGAATGAGAATCCCTGCAAATAGGAAAATGCCTCTGCATGCAAATACAAAATGCAAGATACCTCTAGTACTCAAAAGATATCATGGCTATCAAGATAGCTCTCTCTCTCACAGACACAGACACGCACATTAATAAAAAAGTTCAAGCTCATCTTATAAAATTCAGTTAACTAAGAAAGTGGACACTCTCATCACTTTGCTCTCTCTCTCAAACAAATTCAGTTAACAAAAATTAGTTAACTAAGAAAGTGGACACTCTCATCACTTTGCTCTCTCTCTCTCTCAAACAAATTTAGTTAATAAAATTCATATATATGAACACCTTTCCAAGTTATTTTACTTATTTCTGCTACCTAGGAGTAACTACATATAAAAACAAATTCCCAAGTTCATTTTAGGAAGAGCCCTAGAGCACTAGAACATCATCATCCATCATCAACCCTAGAAAAATAAGTGTATGTAACACCTAATTTCATATTAGGATAGAAGAAATGTATGTAACACCTAACATCATCATCCATCATCAACCCTAGCTAGAGAACAAATATATATATATATATATATATATATATATATATATATATATATATATATATATATAT